>NW_026782372.1:472500-490000 GCF_031769215.1 Ylistrum balloti | reverse complement strand
ATATATTTTCATGTAAGTAAATAAATTCTTGTAGATTTTTTTTCGTGGTTCCATTCCAACCTCGAAAATACCGAAAACTGGAACTCCTCCAAGATAACCCTTTCAGCAGTACATAAGGTGAGACTAGCGTCATTAATGCATGTCTTGATAAAATTCGAGAAACAGACCGGTATATACTGCAGTTGGTGTGTCCTTTGGTAAGAAACTCCACCCTAATTGTACTGGATGACATGTGACGGGCCTCCACTATGTTGTTCAGTGAGGTAGTAACCAGTTCCTTCAGCGAAACCCGGAGTCACTCTGGCCCTGGCTGTTTATATAAGGACCATAAACTATGCAAACTAAATTAGATTTACATGGTGACTGTTGGTGATGAGGTAGACAACTCTTAATCGTCCATTTAACACGTGACCGGTATCAACTTGGTTCTGTTTGGTAACCACAAACTTCTACACGGAGACCTCGCCTCCAATAGTCCTAGCTGTTCACAGGGCGATGAAACAAACAAACAAACAAACAAACAAACAAACAAACAAACGAACGGACGGATCTAGGAGGATGTTTTGATTACATACTAAGTTACCGTAATTAAGGACTTGCGTCATTGAAAATAAAAATCTCTTTTACATTAATCTTTAACCAAAAGACTGGAATATCTGAGGTAATATATTCAAAGAAAACGTCAAAAGAAAATCTAGACTTACAAAATACGGTATAATATAACTTCAGGCACACAATTACAAGCTTTATCCCGATCTCATCGCGATAGTCCTGGGGAACGATAGACTGATTGTTGAATTTAAACCAATGATCCGGTCAGGAAGTTTGATTAATGTGAATTTAACTTAAATTTAAACCCGTGAGAAGACGCCCTTCCGACATTAATACCGTTTTATGAGAATTAAATTTCTACAAATGTATTCGTAACTCTTGGTAATGGGACAGACTTTGTTTCTTCCCATGTAACTTTTTTTCGTTACAGTTTTTAATAAATTGTTATAAATTTAGAAACAGTGTATGCAAACTTTTGTACAGTGGAAAAACCAACAACAAATGTATTTCAGAGCTCTTGTTTTGTCTCATCGTCTGAGAGTATAAGGATGCACATTCTTACAAACATTACCACAATAAAAACAAAACATAACAAAATAATAAACAAAAAGGAAAAAGAAAGCTCACACTAAAACTTCCTTATAACAGAAGTTGCGGAATAAATGAGCCAGGTTTTATAGTTTTACTTTTAAATTTTCCAAGTTAAATATGTAATTTGTTTACATTTAAAATTTAGGTAATTATTTCTATAAAGATAAAAACATTCACCGATATCTTTCTTTATCTTGTGAATTTTAAACTTGATATCTAACATCATGGCGCTATTTTCATTCTAAACGGAACATTGCAATCAATTCATCCGGATCACGTCACGCCCGGGATCCGGACTCTGTTTTAGTATCGTATAACGATCACTGTTGTGTTTGAAAGTTTCAGAACATCATCAACATCCACACGAGCGTAAAGGAGACTGAACTCAAATGCTATCAGACATCATCCATTACACAAAAAATACATTGTTTATCTGTTGTACAGAGATATTGTTTAAATAAATGTCGGACTCCCAAACATACACAGATAGATCCGTTCCATGTGAGATTTTCCGCATCGAGTCTGAGAATTATTTTTTTGTGAGCCTTGGAGAGACAAAATAAAACGGAGGCAACCATTCGGTTGTGCCTTTTCCAATTCACAAAGCAACATCATTGTAGTAATTATCATATGATAATCAACTTCTGACTTCCGTTGCCAATGAAAACCGTGTTATGGTATATCACACTAGTGAAATTAAAAAAAATATTACATGATTGGATTTATTGAATCACATTCGGATTAAGTGATTGAATTACATTATTTACTGTTGTTTATTTCACTATTGATCAGTTAAGTAGATTTTTAATTACGTTCTCAGTATCACAATTAATGTCATTATATTTATACACATTGCATAGATACTTACTGGCGATTCAATATTACTATCCGCTCGTCTGAATACGAAAGAGCAACACAAATTTTATATCACTTTAGTCTTAAATTCTATTCTTAATCCATTTTATTGTGTTGTTATCAAGAAGATATATTAACGTATATTAATCATTCTTCTCGGCCTAGATCGAAGTTCCCACAGTGTTTTATTATAGGAGGAAACCGTAGTATCTAGGGGAAAACCCGCGTGGTCAGACAGGTACTGTTAGAGGCAAGAAAGGGGTGGGGAGGTCGCCCCCTCATGTCGCAAGGGGGGTGGAGAGGGGGTGGGGGGAGTCGCCCCCTCATGCCGCAAGAATACTCAATTCAATTAAATTCTGTATTACCTTGGGCCTTGCGGTTCATCAGTTCATAATGACATACAACATATACAGGTGTAAACAACGATGGAACACAAACTTTCTCATCCAACACACAAACCATCAATTAGCATAGTGTAGAGGGAATTCAACATGTTACCCATGTACAATTACCTCATTGCTTTTCTTGTTAATAATCATTATGATTAAGTTCGATAAATTTGATAATTCGTTTCTGTTCACGGTTTTCCTAAGTCGGATCAATTTTAATAAACTGAGTCTAATACAATAATATTTCTTAATGAAACGTTTCCTTAAATCCGTATATCTTTCACATTTAACTATAAGATGAAATCCGTCTTCTATGTTAACACTATTACATACAGTGTAAGGCGTTGGTTGGTGAGATGCCTAATGATAGATAGAATCACGGAGACGGGAAACTTGTAACTACCAAATCAACCGCTGACACAATCGATCGTTCTCGTGTGATCAGTTTGCAGGGTTAAAACAATTTACTGAAATATTCGCTATCGCATGGCAGCCTTTTATCTCTTCTTCGAACACTTAGAAATAATGGAATACAATCGCATACAGACTTCATCTCGACGAAAACTTAATCAGCTGAATTTTTCAAAGGACTCTCAGAACGGCACCGTAAGACAGACGTGGATGATGGGCATTGCACTGTCCCGATATCTCGAGGCGGTAATGTTCAATTATCTCGCGATGAAGACGAAACGAAGGACTTGATCATCTCTGTGAATTTTCTCGAAGTTATTTTTCCTTGACCCAAGCGACATAATGTGAGAAGTTCAATATATCAAATAAAGAATCAAGTATGTCTAACTTAAAGAAATTCCAATATTCTGCGGAAAGGAAAATTTGACACCGATTAAAGAAGAAAACTGTTATTATATATAGCACGTTAAAAGTAACATTTAGTGTATTCTTAGACTTGCTAAAGTCCCATTGTCAATTGCTTAATATAAAATGGTAGGCTCAATATATACATGTACATTGTAGGTGATTACATATATGTTACACGTTTCTACGTCATCATTATGTATTTCCGGAAAAAAGTGTTTATTCCTTATCGTCATTACAACGTGGAATATCCGTTGGAATTTTCAATCCGTCATGAGGAAAAAAATTAAATTCGTATGTACGTGTCTACATTTTATTAGCCTCTAATTGCCTTATAAAAAAGTAATAGTTTTTTGTATGTTCGAGACACATCTTTGTGACAAATATTTACGCGGAAGTACACACGTAGAGAAAAAGCAGTAAATAGTCCCCCAGTGCATTCACGAGTACGTTTTTATCGTATACAACTTAACATGTAATGATTAAAAACGGAACTTAAAGCTTCAGGTTACGTTCTACACCAACGTGTTCAACGAGGCAGATTTTATGTTTTGTACAAACAAAATAATTTAAGGGGTCATAAATACGGAGAGCTGTTTTAGTTAGATACCGTTATCTTTGGGGGATGGGAATGTAAGACCAGAGTACAGCAAGTGGGTCAGGTTCCAAAGCATTGTCAGCTTTCCTGTAAACGTTTTTATTCATCGCGAATTTAATCTTGTCAAAAAATTATGATATAATTTAAGAAAAACCTTTTACGAAGAGGTAACGAAATGAATTAAATAATTAAAAATTTGAAAACTTCTTAAGATTTTTCACATAATCGATTTTTTGAAAGAAATGATTATTTTTTGTGAAGTTGGGCATTAGTTTAAAACCAGCGAACAACGCTGACAAGGAATCTGTGACAGCTATGTACTTTAAGGAAACGATTCAGAAACGGTTCCATTTGTTGAAATATTTAACAAATATCAGAGCGAAAACTGAATAAAGATAACTTTCACTTTACCACATCTGATAAGTATTGGAAGACTATAAAGTCAGGGCGATTCAGAACAGTTTACCCAAATACCTCAAGGTGGTTGTATTAACTCTCTACCCTATTTACCTCCGCGTTAAAGATAACAAATCCAACAGCGTTACCAAGAGAAACATTAAATGCATTAAAATAAGCCCTGATTGATAAAAACATTTTTGACTCAAAATCGTAAAAAAACTGATTTATATTGATATTCTGAAAAGCACAAGGATAACAAGACTAGCTTTTATAAAAAAAAAAGATAAACATCATATGACATGTATGGCCATATACAATAATGCTACGTTCTTAAAATAAGAATCGGGGCAGTGTCAATTATAATTTCTACACTAATTCATCATCTACAGTCTGAAATTTTGAAAGCTCAATCATTTTGTTTCATGCTCGTCTAAAGTGCATCCATTAAATACTTTTTATTTCGTTTTAATTTGTGTGTGTTTATTTAGTAGTAGCAGTTCACTTTCATTGATGCTGAAATAAATACACCTTTCCAGCTGAAGATGTGATTAGTCAGGTGGCGCAAAGATAACGTATCTGCCTTTCACCTAGACGTCCGAGGTTCGATTTCCGGAATCCGGGCCCGCAAAAGTGATTACTATAAGCTGATAGTTTGTTGATAAATCAATAAAGTGTACATTTATTTTATATTTCAGGTGATGAAGTAATAACACCTCTGCTTGGTGTACTAGATTTATAGAAGCGCGAATAGCCAGCGTCTCCTTGTAACAGCACGGTAGCTTCTTTATCAAGCATAATGCGCAGGACTGCCGCCTGCTACATACAATAAGTTGGATACCTGCGAAGTGTCTCGTTAAAGACACATCCAAGATAGCGGAAGACGTTTCATGAGACATAAACACCCGAATAGGTATCGAAACGAAAACTTTTAGTGCGACCAACTTCCGGTTATGCTATCTGAATTCCTTTAACGATCTATCAATCCCGGAAATTGTTTCTTTTTTATTTTTTGCTTCCTTCAATCAATTTCGGGTTAGAAATACGACATATATAGCTTTCTGTATATAGACTTTTTTCTAATTAACGGCGTTTGAAGACAATCGATGCTTTTAATTTCAACATGTTTAATGTAGGTCTGTTTATCACATGTTGACATGTAAATTTCATCGTTAGGTTTGTCCAGCTCATTACCGCGTCTGGTGTGTGGTCTCGTAATGGAAGTATGCACACGCGATAAAAAGCAGGTTATCGCGCATGACAACAGATTGTGATACATTTGCACATGTTAACCTTGCGGTCGCGTAAAGTACGTGTTGATTTCGTGTGATAGAGTCGTTTTAACAGGAACGCAGTTAATTGTCCGACAGATGAATACGATCTCTCCGTGGGTGGTTTGTACTGGGTTAGCCTTGTTAAGAACGGATGTATTGATCTAGCAGAGAGAAATTCTGCAGCGGAACGTCGTAGGAGAAGGAGGAGGAAAAGGAGAAGGAGAAGGAGGAAGAGGAGGAGGAGAAAAGGTGAGAAGGTGGAGAATGGATGTCGACGAGGACCAGGGCGGAAGAGGAGAAGAGGGGAGAAGGTGGATAATGGACGGGGACGACGTCGAAGAGGACCAGGGCGGAAGAGGAGAAGAGGGGAGAAGGTGGATAATGGACGGGGACGACGTCGAAGAGGACCAGGGCGGAAGAAGTGGGGAGAGGGTGGAGAATGGATGGGGACGACGTCGAAGAGGACCAGGGCGGAAGAGGAATGAGGATTACAACGAGAAGGTGGTACAATAAGGAAATAAAAAATTAAGATGTGCGGTGGTGGAGGTAGAAGGTTTAGGATAAGAGTCAAAGGCAGTAAGAGAAAGGAAGGTGTAAGCGAACGGGAGGAAAAACGGTTTGGGAAAGAGGACTGGAGAGGATGATTATAGAAAAGGAAGACGGGAACAATGACTTTGGAAGTGGGAGAGGAGGAAGGAGGAGAATGAGAGAAGGAATAAATGGATAAGAAAGTAGAAAAAGAGAGTAACGGTTTAATTTTGAAAAACAGTGATGAAAGGCAAGAGGGAAGTAAATATAAAGATGTAAAATGGGTTGAATGAAATGAAATCAGAGTTGAACGTTGTATGTATTCTGAATGAGTCGCGAAATAATCCAGGATGGAGAGAAGATTTTGAAAGTCTGAGAAAAGAGAGTGGAGAGTCTGAGAGAAAAGAGTGGAAAAGATATCGATCGCACCAATGATTATAACCCTTCTCAACATGACGACATTCAAGGAACTTTTCTCAACAAGTATAACATACGGTATCATCTAAACGTCGTCTCGCCGTTCCCAAGATACCGACATTGATGATGCGTATCTGGGGATTTCCTGATAAAAGTATCAATTTCTGAATGAAATTATTTAAATATCATCATTATAAATAAAATTTGTGTTTTAATAGATTCATTTTAGACCGCCAAGCTTAACGACAATTTGATTTAAAACACTAATGTTTAATGGCATAGCATATCTGTTTAAATCTCAACACACTGGTAGCATCAATTCTGATTGGTAATGGCACTCAATTCCAAATGATATACGTGAAAATACAATTTTAAAGAAATTTCTGATAATATATTTTCGAAAAAATAGTATTTAACATCATTTAAAGAATGATTAAGTTAAACGATCCCCCTTAAAAATTGTATAGTGTTATCACACTGAAGTGTCCCACGACAACACACCACGTACATGATACTAAAAACTTATCAAACTGATCCACTGATGGACAGTTTTATAGTGTCGTCACACTGAAATGTCACATCCTGTACAAGGTAGCATGACAATGCATCAGTTACATTAAACCGACAACTTATCAACCTATTCTACTGATGAACAGTTTTATAGTGTCGTCACACTGAAATGTCACATCCTGTACAAGGTAGCATGACAACACATCACACACATTATACTGAATTATCAACATGATCCACTGATGATCAGTTTTATAGTGTCATCACACTGAAATGTCACATCCTGTGCAATGTAGCATGAGAACACATCACACACATTATACTGAATTATCAACACGATCAAACTGATGAATAGTTTAATAGTGTCAGCACACTGAAATGTCACATCATGTACAAGGAAGCATGACAACACATCACACACATTATACTGAATTATCAGCATGATCCACTGATGAACAATTTTATAGTGTCATCACACTGAAATGTCACATCCTGTACAAGGTAGCATGACAACACATCGGTTACATTATACTGACAACTTATCAACCTAATCTACAGATGAACAGTTTTATAGTGTCATCACACTGAAATGTCACATCCTGTGCAATGTAGCATGAGAACACATCACACACATTATACTGAATTATCAACACGATCTACTAATTGACAGTTTCATAGTGTCATCACACTGAAATGTCACATCCTGTACAAGGGAGCATTACACCACATCACTTACATCATACTGAATTATCAACCTGATCTACTGATGAATAATTTATAGTGTCGTCACACTGAAATGTCACATCCTGTTCGCGGTAGCATGACAACACATCGCATACATTATACTGATAACTTATCAACACGATCCACTGATGAACAGTTTTATAGTGTCGTCACACTGAAATGTCACATCCTGTACAAGGTAGCATGGCAACACATCGGTTACATTATTCTGACAACGGGTTTACCATTCCAGTGATTTAGATCATCGTAAGGAGAATTTCAAAGCAACGACACAAAAGTTATCCGCAATATGGTTATCATAAATCCATGATTTGTCATTCGCATGTCTTGAAATATTTTTTTTCCGGTTGTGAATGTGGTACATACGTGTACAAATGTTAGGTTAATTTCTACTTCGAAATAGGAATTGGATTTTCTATTAAAGCATTGATAATGTACAGTCCACGACTGTATTCAGTTTTCATCGTAATCGGACATCCCACGCAGACACAACAAAACCGGGAAGTGATGAATATTGACAAGTTCAGAGTATTGGCAATCGGACACTGCTGTATGGAGAAGGAGCAGATGCATGTTCTACATATATACAAAGTATTCTCAACATACAAAGTACGTGTTATACACACACACACCTCCTTTCCTCTCTCTTTCCCTCTCTCTCTTCCCTATCCCCGTCTCTCTCCCTCTCTCTGTCTGTCTCTGTCTCTCTATCTCTCTCCCCTTACTTGTTTATAATATGTGTGTATTAATATGTTTGGAATAGGCTTTATACAAGTTGTCAAACGTGTGCCCAATCCTACTGCTACTGATGTGCAATAAAATATGTTTAAATCAGAAACAAAATGCCCATGCCAGCAATAAAACTGATATGTTAGACCTGAATAAACTCTCCACGGAATTATCATTAAAGTGGCACAAGATAAGCAACTGATATTCCCGTAACAGAGGGATCTTACTCAGAAAAAATATCCAAATGTATTGCTGTTTGTTCCTCTCCGCCATCTTTTCTACGGTGTGTTAAACGGAACATTTGCACGTATGAAACAGTGTTTGTATTTTTTTTCTAAATTAGAAATTCAACATTCTCATTTTTCCACAATATTTCTACAGTACCACTTTTGTAAAAAAAAAGTCGCAATCTTGAATCGATATTTATCTATAATGGATATCGGTTAATATTGTGTTATATCGACCTGTTAGAAAGATATAGAGGTTTAAGTTGTCTGTCAGTTAAATGTAACACCATATTGACCGAAATCAACCAGCCTCCTTATTTTATTACAAACAAAACCATTACTTTGGTTAATGATTTGTAGATATCTATTAAATAGTTTTATCTTCAAATAAAAAAAAACAACTTTTTCTTCAGACAAATAGATAATAATTAAACTAACACAGTTGTTATTTTTTAACAGTGTACAAACACTATGAAACATTTTCACAAATAAAATACCTGAATTCATTTACCACAAATTATTTACTATGACACGTGGTCTGACTATTCGTAATCAAGAATCACACGTTTCATACGTTACCTCAGCACATGACAATCTCTCCTCCAATCAGAACAAGGGCAAATCTTGAGATATGTTTTGTATACACTACAGACAGCGAGGTCAAAGGTTATACGAACGTGAGGTGTTTCCAAAAACATAAAGCCCTCAATGGACTCTGGTGAAACCGTTGGATACTGTTATGAACATCAAACCTCTTTGAAACTTTTTTTTTGTTAATTTCTAACGTCACGTTTGATTGGATAATGCGGTTGCAGGAAGTTATCGGAGAAGAGTCCACTTTTAATATGACAAAATATTGCTATCTGTGATTAAATATAGGATTATCTTTAATAATTTTGTATTTTATTGAGTCAAAAACAAAACACGAGACTGGGTGTATTCTATGTAAATTGCTTTTGTTTAAACATAAAGTAAATCCGTGATAAAAAAAATATATCATTGTAATATAAGAGATGTTTAATCAGTGTCGGTCTGGGTCTCCGTACGGTGATGATCCACCCTCTATACTCGGAACCCTCTTACCGTATCTATCATAGTAATATAAGAGATGTTTAATCAGTGTCGGTCTGGGTCTCCGTACGGTGATGATCCACCCTCTATACTTGGAACCCTCTTACCGTATGTTCTCAATAGTAATATAAGAGATGTTTAATCAGTGTCGGTCTGGGTATCCGTACGGTGATGATCCACCCTCTATACTCGGAACCCTCTTACCGTATCTATCATAGTAATATAAGAGATGTTTAATCAGTGTCGGTCTGGGTCTCCGCACGGTGATGGTCTACCCTCTATACTCGGAACCCTCCTACCGTATGTTCTCAATAGTAATATAAGAGATGTTTAATCAGTGTCGGTCTGGGTCTCCGTACCCTCTATACTCGGAACCCTCTTACCGTATGTTCTCAATAGTAATATAAGAGATGTTTAATCAGTGTCGGTCTGGGTCTCCGTACCCTCTATACTCGGAACCCTCTTACCGTATGATCAGTGTCGGTCTGGGTCTCCGTACCCTCTATACTCGGAACCCTCTTGCCGTATGATCAGTGTCGGTCTGGGTCTCCGTACCCTCTATACTCGGAACCCTCTTACCGTCTGTTCTCAGTTTGCCATACGTAACAGAGGTCAATATTTATTTCAATACCTCCGATAGTATTCGAACCCGGGACCTTTGTCGTACGAATCTTGCGCTTACCACATTGAGCTAAAGAGAATATCTCTAGAGCCGAGCGGTGAATTGTGGTTGATATCCACTAGTTACATGCCCCCACTCCTGGACAAAATGTATATTACCCTGACATATACACAACACACATTCCATAGATCACTCCCTCTGTAAAATCTAACTGTACTCTTACAGGGCGTGTCACTAGCTTTCAGACGATATCCCGAATAAAATCAGACATGGAATCTCTGTTGCGTTAACCGACATTTGTTACCGTGACGTAAACAAATGGTAGCGACCGGATTGTGGAACTATATTACGTGTGTTAGCTAAACGGAGTATAATCTTACTGCAAAACTCACCTTACACCAATTACTGGATCACTTTACAGACTTCCGCTCGCTGTCAGAGTAATGATATAATATGACGATTAAATACCCTGTATACACAGTAATAGAGCAACTGATACGTAATTTTAGTCTGTTCAGCAATGTTTTTTCATCGTCTTAACAAAGTTAACAAAGATACACCCCACACCTTTGCTTAACATCTGTTACAATCAACTTTGAGAAAATATGCATTTTGAAAAAAAGCGGATCGCGTTGACTTTGGGATCAACTCAACGCACCTCTTTATCAAAGTGATCTTGTTCATTTGTTGTCGCGATTGGAAAAAAGCACCTCAGTTTATGTAATAATTATTTCAAAGTGGGTTGCAACATCGCAAGATTTGAAAATTTAAAAATGTGCTTCGAGCTTCACCCAAAAATTAATGCTATTTGAATATTTCTCAAAGTGCATTATGTTTTTAAAATATGTTGTAATCAACTTCAACCTTTAGCAAAGACGACAAAATGCAATCCGATGTAGCGCTCTATGGTGGTTTGGTATATATACACTAAACAACAACAAACAAATGAAAATGGGTGCCAATTTCCCAAGGATGCATCTGACCAAATAGGCCAATAACCGCTCTGTCGTTCATGGCTAGAGGCAATTTGACGGACGACAAACACCTTGACAAGACATAATCTCACCGGTAAATTGAAATAAAGATGTAGATAACTCTCTTTAAAATTGTCACATCAAAACGTCACAATTTCTGTTAATCTCGTCAAGTTCTCGGTTTAGATAAAAAATTGATGTTTCCAAAGTTTCGACTAGAAGCGCTGATGGGTTATGATCAAACCATCAAACATGGATACTTCTATTGTAAAGTTCCTTACTGAGTGCAACAAAAGAGTATTGCAGAAAATTTACTTTGAATAAAAAAATTATAATGAGAATTTAACTACCATTGAAAGGGATTCCATTTCTTTGTCATCATTTCGTAATTATCTCCCTTTTTATTTGTCTGTTTTCTGATTTAGCGCAAAAAGAAAACATTAAAATTGTACTTTTACGCATCAAATGCTTATAATCACATTTTATCATATGCACTCAAATTCAGGTAAATAAAATCACATTTCTCAAGGCAGAACATCCACAACAAAAACTATAATAATATATACATTAATTTTAATCTGCAGATGCCAACACCGAACTACCGACCTTAAATAGTGTTATGTAATCTTGCTAAGCTCATTTCAGTGTTGAAATCTGTTCTCTTCTTCTTCACTGGGTTCCGAATCATTCTCATCATGAAAAAAAATCCGAATTTACGAAAAGTGCATATTTTATCGTTATAAAAATTCAAATTAAGACAAGTATAAGCTGATACAATTTGACCTATATATAATACATATATATCGCCGCCGTAGACATGCCGGTATCTGGTTCTCTATAAGTCTGTTTTATGAGTTTAACAGGTGGCGGGCAAATACCATTGATTCCTGGTGTCAGGTTAGCTGACGCTGCGGACATGAACGTGCCACAGTCTATCAAATCTTGTGTTGTTTTGAGGTATTGTTATCGTAACATGTCGTAAATATACAGAAAATATCTTAGAGATAGTTGAAAAACAACAACAAAAAATTTAAACAGTTATTATAAATTTTAAGTCTGAAATTTCACTACAGAAGAAGAAATTATTTTTAAAATGTTTTAGAAAACATCAACTGTACCACCAGAACACGGTGTAAACATATTTCTCAAGAAAATTGAAAAATTAGAAAAAAGAAAACAAATAGAATATATACAGATAAACAAATATTAGAAAATAAAAAATTCGCAGTGTCTGGTACACACACAGAAGGTTTTATATGAAAGCGTTAATGCTTTACGAATCAGAAATCTTCCCAATTTTATCATATATCCGTAAGTGTTAGTAACTAGCTTTGAACGAGATAGAGAAAACATTGATTAAGATTTCTCAACAAATAAGGCTTTAAAATTAGGGCCACAAAAAACTAAAAAACAAATTTATGAAGTTAATATAATCATTTTACAATTTTGATCAAAATTTGTGTATAATAGGGGAGATTTCGGTTGGTTTAAAAAGGCGGAAAGCATTTCATTAAGAAATTAAGACCATTTCCGCCACGATATAAGGCTACTCGTGTAGATGCCATTAATTAGAATAAAGAGATATCGGTATTTTAAACGATTTTCTCAAAAGTGCACTTAAGAAATCTGTTTATGATATTTTAACATTATGTAGTCTCCATATTTCATATTTTCATCATTCGCCTGTGAAGAGAGCTTTGACTCGTAATTGGCCAACATTAAGTTTTCTCTTCCGATATTTAATTTTCGATGAAGTATCTAGTGTATTTGGATTAAAACCCGACTGACGGTATCCTGTTGTTCTTGGGATTTTGATACATTTATAACAAATCTCTAACAGACGTTTTGCTTTAAAATGCTGCGCTTTGTACTTTAGAGTTATCTCCCTTTGAGGTCAGTGATTTACTTCGACTAAACAACATCTATTTATGATCTAAGCATGTAACAAGGATCCCGTTTATTGATTTAAAGGTAGGGGGCGCTGCAATATAACAGCAGTCGGGGATACAGAAACCGATTAGGGTGTAGGCGTGAGGTGGCAGGTTGTCAAATTTGATTGGTGTGGGTTAAAAACCAATGCAAATATCATCGCCGATTTCTAGATTTCTTTACTTACATTTTAACGGCATTCTGTGCAATATTACATTTTAGGAACGCATGGAAATCGGACTGGGATGTTACTACCTTAATAACAAACTAAGAAATATATTTAGAACAAAAATTAATCTTATTTTCTCTCGTTTCATGGACTAATTGTCCGTTTTAACGCATACTGACCACAACCATATATATATATATTTAAACCCTATTTGCAACATGTTACCATTTAAAATCATTTTAAGGTAAAGTATCTTTTGAAATTCCAGAAATTTGCTATAAAAATTTAACGCATTATTTCGTATTTCAATGAAGTTGCCATTTCCTTGATTATCACGTCTTGAGAAATTTATGACAACAAACCTGAATATCTCAGACGTTAAATAAAAAAGGCAGACTATTGAAAATAAAGTATTTTTTTCCCGGATAATTCTACACATTTTCAGAAATGATACAAGGCGCTGACCTAGGTCATCTTCTGTTTGTCGAAATAATTAATATTGTTTCATCTATGCCCACTAAAATGAGTAGTTTGATATATTTTATCGATTTTAATTTAAAAAGGACTATAATTTGGGAACAGTCTAATGGAGTTCCTGAAAACCGGAAGTTAAAACATACACAAATTATTTCAACTCTGAGCATGACTTTGGTACAAAAGTTACAAAAACCACACACTCAATTATTGTTAAAAAGTTACAAAAACACACGGTCTAGCAAGACTTTTTTTCTTACTTTTGAAAGATTACGAACGAGAGTGAAATACACACCATCTATAACAACCACGTGTTCGTGTGGCCTGTTTCTGCTTGCTATTTCGACTGTGTTACGTCCTGTTCTGTACCCCCGAGTGCGTAAGGATATGACCTGTAGTGGCATTCCGCTAATCGATAGGTAAAACTAACAACTTTTAGAAATGTCAAAATTGATTACAAATCAAAATAGTTTTAGGAATAAAAAATCATTTTTACCTAACACTTGATAGAAATCAAAATAAAACTAGAATTATCATTACAAAGAAAATCGTTAACTAAATATTGCGCGTTTTAATTCCGTGAGTGAGTATAGAGGTCATAGTTCAACTTCTTAAGCGATCAAAAAAACTGGTAGGTCATTTACATTTAGTGGTATATATCACCTATTTATCAAACCATCAGCACGTTTACACAATGACCACGTGTTATGGTAGAAATTCAAAGTATCTTCAACGTGATTTTAATGGTTACCCATAGCACTGCAAGTAATGCTGAAACCATGGTGAAGTCAGTTAAAAACAAAGAAAACTATAAGTTTACAAGAAGCTTTGTTGATTTCCAATCTTCAAATGTTAGGGCGCATTTCGGGCTAAAGCTATCGACCATTTCGTGTCTCAAATAGCCACTTGTTAATGCTACACGAGTATCTAGGCCAGTTGTAAAACCCTAGCAAATGATTGCCAAATGGCGTGTGCCAACAGTATTTACAGCTGTGTCATGAGTAAAGATTTAGCAAAACAATATTGCCCATATATGGGTGTTTTTTTATAGATTATTTGTTTGTTTGCTGTGCTTACCGGTTCATTAACAGTCAGTGTCATTCTGAGGAAGAGTCTACTGGCAATACCTGGTCACTGCCACCATGAATATTATACAAAAGGCCCATCGCATGATATTCAGAACAATAGTCATGAATTGTCCTCCCGCACGATATACATATTACACCACTAGCTGGTCTATGAATTCAGCTTCAACAAAACACGGACAGAACTGGACAGAGATGGTAGCACACATCTCAAAACGTAAGGCGGAATTATTTCTCCGCTCTACAGACAAAGCTATGGTCGTCCCCGCTTCTCGAGTATTTGCTAGTGATATCTATCTAAGTTGTACTGTACAGTCTCGCTAATTTCATTCCCTTACAAACAAGGACCAAAATGATTAACAACCTTACCCTTCGTAAACTGTATTCCCAAATAAATCTATTTTACAACCATTTATAGGAGCTGCCGTTTACACAACTATTTATAAAATATGCTTTAAAACTCCTTTAACAACCTTATTATTCTTTCTAATATTCCAAAACAGATGAACCCGAAATAGTACAAAGATATTTCCAAAACAGCCGTTTGTAAAGCCGTTTTGGTATTTTTCTTTATTACTTATATAATTGTACCGGAAAATATTTAACATTCCTGGAAGCAGCCGACAATCCTACCATATTTAAAACCCTGCCTGGAACATACCGATAATTCAACGTTGATAAAATTGGGACCACGAGAGACAATATCCTTTCCATCAATAAAACTCGACCCAAGAAACCTCGATAATCTTCCCATTTATAAAAATCCCGACCCGAGGCAGTTCCTAACTTTGCCATTACGATCTGCGGGTCGTATTTGTCATTAAATGACTGCTATTATTAGTGTGAGTGTTTGTCTACGAGAGAGCTACAGTGGCAGAGCTGTTCCCAGCAGTCGCTAGCAATGCCTTATTTGGATAAAACTCAATTAGCCTTATATTAGTTATTGAGTCTGATTCTCCTTAAAGCGCGCGTGAACCTAAAGGGGACGTGTACCCTTAGAGACAGTTCCCACGCGAGAGAGAAAACTGAAATAGACTATAGCTTCGTCTCAACTCGCGGAATTTGGCAAGAGTGCACAGAACTGCTTAGATTAGAACGAATCAAAGATGAAATGATTGTAGCCGATATACCGCTTAGCCCTGTCTAATGGGATAGCACAGTGCTGGTAGGGGAAAAACATGAATTTATTGTTTATATCAAATTTGACATATCAGTGTTTAGTCGGGAGTCGGGATGTACTCTTCTGATAAGTCGGGCTGTATAACAGACATCTATGCATGTTATGTGGTATTTTTACACAAAATGCACGTACATTTACGTGCCTTTTTTACTCTTACGATATTCTATGAATATTTAACGAATGTTGAGCGACAAAGGGATCGTGACTCTCGGGACTGTTTGGCTATGATCTTTGTAACTTATACTGCTTAAAGTGAAAGCAACAATGCAACAGGTTTCGTGTGAAAAGTCTATATCACTCCGCACTGTAAACAGACCGAATCGGAAGCGGCGAGTCATTACAGACGCCTGTTGCACGTTAGCGAGTTTGCACGTCTTAGAGAATTGTACTTTTAGTGCGAACACAATATCGGCGATCGAACCTGAGCCGACTTTGATTCCTTTCATTGTAAGGATACACAAACGTCTTAAACACTGTCTGTCTTTCTCGAAGCTTTAGAAATATTCAATAACTTCCGAAAAAATTTGATTGAAGAGAAGAAAATAATAGGAATGGTCTTTCCAACCATATTGCGATTCCGGTTTAAGAAAAACAAACGGATATTACATTTCTGTACATTAATGGTATAACCTTCGTTCCATAACATGCATACATGTTTGAATATCTTAAACCACCCGCATACAAATAATTTTTGAAACGTTTCAGGTGAAATCCGGATATCTGGATCATTTCCGGAAGCGGGTAACAAATTGTTGAAACAATATCACTTTTTATGATCATTATTTTTCAAAGATATAGACCAGAATTAATACATTGATTTAAACCACTATAGATTTAAATAAAACCCAAAATTCAATTCTCCGATGGTATGTTTTGATAAAACAAGACAATATTTAAGTTCTATTGTTAAATTCTCCTGCCACCTAAATCTGAAACCGAAAAAAAATGACAAAAATTTGGTTTAAACAATATTGTTTTATTTATTTTATTCAGTATTAGAATAAACTTCGAGTTGTTCAATACTTAGTACTGATAGAAACTATAAGAAGTACACACTTATCAAGGATTTGTTTTTGGTTAAATTTGTCAACAACCAGTGGTAAACAATGAAAATTATTTTTTGTCATTTCCTTAAAAATTTATTTGTTTTTCATTCTTTAATAAACAAAATTAAACAATTTAGATAAAAATATCTACTGTTATGATATAGTTGTGTATACATGTAGTGTCCTGGATTTTAATCATAAATTTGTTTTAAGAAAAATCAACAGAATTTTAATACGTTATCATTTTTTTTCAATTAGAAAACACATCTGGAATCGCAAAGTCTAGATTATAGAGTTCGCGTTGTGCCACCTGTTATTTTGCCC
>NW_026782372.1:465000-467500 GCF_031769215.1 Ylistrum balloti | reverse complement strand
AAGGATACCGCCACCAATGGTATATACAGGGCACAGTCGCACTTCTTTATCTCGAACTCGACGGGATTATGGGAAAACTTTTAAAATTATGAAAACAATTATACGAGTTCTAGATTACGAGGTTCGACTCTGTGTTAACAGTACTCCATATATCGTAAGAATACAGGAGAAAGAGGGACGGTAAAGGGGAGTGTGAGTTTTGGAGGAGTATGTAGGGAAAAGGTGGTGAGGGGGAGTAAGGGGTATGTGGTAGACAGGGGAAGTGACTTTAGGTGTAAGGAGGAGGGAGAGGGGTATGGTGTAAGGAGGAGGAGGGAGAGAAGTATGGTGTAAGGAGGAGGGAGAGGGGTATGGTGTAAGGAGGAGGAGGGAGAGAAGTATGGTGTAAGGAGGAGGAGGGAGAGGGTGGAGGAGAGAATGGTGTAAGGAGGAGAGGGGTATGGTGTAGAGGGGAGAGGGGTATGCTGTAAGGAGGAGGAGGGAGAGGGGTATGGTGTAAGGAGGAGGGAAAGGGGCATGATGTAAGGAGGAGGGAGAGGGGTATGGTGTAAGGAGGAGGGAGAGGGGTAGGGTGTAAGGAGGAGGAGGAGGGAGAGGGGTATGGTGTAAGGAGGAGGAGGGAGAGGGTAATGTTGTAAGGAGGAGGAGGAGGGAAAGGGGTATGGTTTGAGGAGGAGGGAGAGGGTAATGGTGTTAGGAGGAGGAGGTTGATGGTGAAAAGAAGAGGAGGATGAGGGAGAGGAGTATGGTGTAAGGAGGAGGAGGGAGAGGGTTGTGGTGTAAGGAGGAGAGAGAGGGTTATGGTGTAAGGAGGAGGAGGGAGAGGGGGTGGTGTAAGGGTATGGTGTAAGGAGGAGGAGAGAGAGAGTATGGTGTAAGGAGGGAGTGGGTGTAGGGAGAGGGGTATGGTGTAAGGAGGAGGGAGAGGGGTGTGATGTAAGGAGGAGGAGGGAGAGGAGTATGGTGTAAGAAGGAGGGAGTGTTGTATGGTGTAAGGAGGAGGGAGAGGGGTATGGTGTAAAGAGTAGGAAGAGGGGTATGGTGTAAGGACGAGGAGGGAGAGGGGTATGGTGTAAGGAGGAGGGAGAGGGGTATGGTGTAAGGAGGAGGAGGGAGAGGGGGATGGTGTAAGGAGGAGGGAGAGGGGTGGTGTAAGAGGAGGAGGGAGGTGTAGAGGGGTAGGTGTAAGTAAGGAGGGAGGGAGAGAGTATGGTGTAAGGAGGAGGGAGAGGGGTGGTGTAAGGAGGAGGAGAGAGGGATGGTGTAAGGAGGAGTATGGTGAGAGAGGAGGGAGAGGTGTAAGGTAGGAGGGAGAGAGGGTATAAGGTGTAAGGAGGAGGGAGAGGGGTATGGTGTAAGGAGGAGGGAGAGGGGTATGGTGTAAGGAGGAGGAGGGAGAGGGGGATGGTGTAAGGAGGAGGGAGAGGGGTGTGATGTAAGGAGGAGGAGGGAGAGGAGTATGGTGTAAGAAGGAGGGAGTGTTGTATGGTGTAAGGAGGAGGGAGAGGGGTATGGTGTAAGGAGGAGGGAGAGGGATGTAGTGTAAGGAGTAGGGGAAGGGGTATAATGTAAGGAGGAGGAGGAAGAGGGGTATGGTGTAAGGAGGAGGAGGGATGGTGTATGGAGGAGGAGGGAGAGGGTTGTGGTGTAAGGAGGAGGGAGAGAGGTATGGTGTAAGGAGGAGAGGAGAGGGAGAGTGTAAGGAGGAGGAGGAGAGAGGGAGGGGTATGTGTAAGGAGGAGGAGGGAGAGGTGTGTGGAGGAGTAGAGGAGGGTATGGTGTAGGGAGGAGAGGTATGGTGTAAGGAGGAGAGGGAGAGTTGGGTGTAAGGAGGAGGGAGGAGGAGGAGGGAGAGAGGTATGGTGTAAGGAGGAGGGAGAGGGAGGGGGTGGTGTAAGTAGGAGGGAGAGGGGTATGGTGTAAGGAGGAGGGAGAGGAGAGAGAGGTGTAGGTAGAGAGGGGAGGAGGGTATGGTGTAGAGGGAGGGAGAGGGGGTGGTGGTGTAGGAGGAGGGAGAGGGGTATGGTGTAAAGAGTAGGAAGAGGGGTATGGTGTAAGGACGAGGAGGGAGAGGGGTATGGTGTAAGGAGGAGGGAGAGGGGTGTGGTGTAAGGAGGAGGGAGAGAGGTATGGTGTAAAGAGGAGGAGGGAGAGGGGTATGGTGTCAGGAGGAGGGAGAGGGGTATGGTGTAAGAGAAGTATGGTGTAAGGAGAAGGAGGGTAAGGAGGAGGGAGAGGGGTATGGTGTAAGGAGAAGGGAGAGGGATATTGTTTGAGGAGAGGGATGTGGTGTAAGGAGGAGGGAGAGGGATATTGTTTGAGGAGGGAGAGGGGTATGGTGTAAGGAGTAGGAGGGAGAGAGTTGTGGTGTAAGGAGGAGGGAGAGGGTTGTGGTGTAAGGAGGAGGGAGAGGGGTATGGTGTAAGGAGGAGGAGGGAGAGGGGTATGGTGTAAGAAGGAGGGAGAGGGGTATGGTGTAAGGAGGCGGAGGGAGAGGGGG